>NC_134703.1:79646504-79684004 GCF_043290135.1 Rhipicephalus microplus
TCAATCAATCAATCAAAGAACTTTATTTTCACCAAAAACAAAACATTTATGCTGAAAAAAGGTGGCCGGGAAAAAAGCTGTCCAATGACAGCTTGACAAAGCCCCAGCCCCCCCATCACCATGATGATGTAGAGGCAGCGTGATCACATCATGTTTAAACTGCTTCAATGCGATAACGATGCGGTCAGAAAACGATTGGCCTCTGAGCGTCAGTAACAAGATAACTTGCAAGTGACATAACGAGAGCATTAACATTAGCGCTCGACGTGACAGACCTTGCATGTGTCTTGAGGTCCACCAACATGGTGGTTTCAGTGGCGCCCGTGCAAGCCATCTATTGACTTCGGTATAGTAATCCATGCGAGGCACGAACGCCTACTCGGTTGGTGTACAAACTACACTTCTAATTTATTTATTTATTTATTTATTTATTTATTTATTTATTTATTTATTTATTTATTAGAATAACCTCGGGGCCCGTTGGGCATTACAGAGGGGGTGGGTACAACATTTTATAACACACAAGAAAAAAAAGACAAAATAAAGAAACAAGTGTCAGATGCGCAAATCAGGAAGGCAACATAAGTCAACTAAAAATGTATAAGTAAGAATTCAAGCACATACAAGACAAAGATAGATAATGGAAACTGCGTATAGTTACAAAGATTGCTGAGAAATTGCAGTCTTGAATAACAAAGGGTCTGTTATTGTTACAACGGAATTACCCCCCAACAACAGCTGGCCGCGTTAATTTCATAGCTTTTACGCACATCGTTTCATGCATTTTATTTTTCGTTCTTGTACTTGCTCTGGTTGTGACCGTTCTTGTTTCACGGCGGTAGTCCATCCGGTTATGTACCCTGCAGGTCGCTGCCGAGGTGAATCCGCGTCGTGAACAAAAAGAATCAATGACTCTGAAGAAAAAAAAAGGAACAGGAAACAGCAAGAACCGCGCCTTTGAAGCGATTCATAAAATCCGGTTTTGGAATACACTCAATTTTTGCGCCATCTTTCTTTTTCTTTTCTTTTTTGAACGCGACACATTACATTTCTTGCGTCATTTCACGCTTCGGACGCAATCCACATTTTCTTTCTTTTTTTTTTGAACGCTATCGAATGACTTACGCGTACCAATAAAAAAATCTCTTTTTTGCTATAGCTTTTCTATGTTTTTTTCCCTTTCAAATTAAACTTCTGGCCTTCCTATCGCTATGTGCATGTTTCCCTTTTCTTTTTATATATAGACATCCAGTCGATGGCGCTCTGCTACCCAATTTCCCCTCCCTTTTTTTCACGACAGTTGACTCTTTTATCCCCGTATAAACCCCGTTCCAAACCCCTTTTTTTACTTTCTTAAAAATAATAATCTCTCCTTTCGAAACATTTCTAACTGGTTCGACGAGTCCAGGTGCGAACAAAGCGCTGGATCACGAAAGATCTAAAAAAGAAAAATATAAAGAAAGAAAACTAGGGGCATATAATGCCGGGCGGGGACACTCATTGCGCGGCGGATCCATCACAATCGAAAAAAAAGAGAGATGAAAAGGCGAATCGTTGAAATGATGTGTTGCACGCAGCCGCCACCGTTCGATCAAAAGCGCGCGCTTCGTGACCATCGACGTGTATCGAGCGGCCTAAACCCGGTAACCCGCTCCACATACAATCGCCGCCACGTGGTGGCGATTGTGTTCCGTTTACGGCACGGGGTATATCGAAGAGAAGCGTCTGTACGTATGAGTGCGCTTGCGTGTTGGCATGCGTGCTCGCGCAGCGCGATTGACGGCTCGACGTGGCCGTACCCTTCCCAAATGTCCGCTTTCATCGCTTCGATGGCCATCCAATCGTGAACCCTCTCCTCCATCATTCTCCTCTATCTTTACCTCTTTGTCGAAACGCTTTCGTTTTAAAGGCTACAGCCTCGTCCAACACTCGATCGAGTGAAGATCCCATTCTCTGCGAGATGCGAGTGGTTCGTTGAGGGTAAAAAAAAATACAAAAGTATGTAGAGTGCTAAGAAAACAAAAAAGTTGTAAAAAAATACGCCACCCCCCCCCCCCGCCCCCTCCTCGTATCCAGCTTCCACCCTTCTTCTTCCTGTTCCGGTTTTATTTTACCTTTTTTTTCTCTCGGGCAATATCGAACAGGAAGACGCGAGTTGCCCTGACGCCATCCGTGTTCGCGGCGCCGTTATTATTCCTTCCGCTTCACAAAAGGAGAACTGGCAGATGCAGGCATGGAGGAGAACATAACATAATGTAGATGTAGGGGAGCGATTTTTCTTTATCCGTTTATTAAACGAATACGTCGCGCACTTTGTAATTTATTCGCTTTCTTTTGAGGATGCTGGGGAACGTTTGGTGCGAAGGTACATATCACCTCCACCTATATCCCCCCCCCCCTTCTTTGAAAAGCCGGAGCCTGTTTATACGTGCGCACGGCAAATCGATGTAAGGCGCACCCCTGAATGTCGACAACATTGTTATGCGTCTTCTCGTGTGGCAGGCCGCCGCGACAGGGAGACAAAGATTATTGTTTTTTTTTAATGAAAACAGGGTGGGATGTACTCGTCATGTTGTAGGGAACGTGCGAGTTCATGAAGGATCGGGCGTGTGTAAACTTCTTTTTTTTTTCGTTCGCGTGTGTCGTTTCACATTGTTTGCGCTAGTTTCGTGGGAACAGGTGAATCGCTGAGCATATCGAAATCTGGGAGGGATATAGCGCCATCGTTTTGACTTAATTCGTGTCGCTGCCAGGTGCCTACACCGTGTTTGCACTGACACCGTATAATTAGGGCAATGGAATAAGTGAACGAATGGAATAATTATTATTACTGGAGTTTTTGAGTGACGTAGCCATGATAATATTGTGGAAAAAACACTATTCTGGAAGGCTACGGGAATTTCGACTGCATGGTGTTCTTTGACGTAGAACGGTGACAGTTAATGCGACTTTTCTTTCTTTTTTTTTTTTGTAGACCAGTGAAAAATATTTTCCACGGAGAGAGCTTGTAAACGTGTTCGCAAGCCCTCTAAACTAAGCTAGAAATTTCTAGGAAGGTCACTTCTTTAACTGTTCATGTTCTCCGCGGATTCAGTGCTGTCGTGTGTGGCAATGTAAGCATTATACTCGTGATTCGGTCTCCTGAAAAATAAAAAAAAGATGATATCACACTCTCTTTTTTTTTTCCTTCGTTCTTTCTTTCTTTTTTTTTCGACTACTTTCTGCCTCTTTGTGTATCATCTTGTTCTTCGAACAACGACAATGAGATGCCGTACAGAGTTTGTCCTTCAAGCCACACTCGAATGAAAAGTAACGTAATAAGGAACAAGGCGAACTAGAACAAACACGAACTTGAGATATGAAAGGCTAAAACATCTCTGTTCAGTTTTCCTGCATTCCGTGGCAAAACAAGAATAGTGACGTCTTTTCTTCCCAGTTTCCTTTTGCGTAGAATAGGACGAAATCCCATCTAGTGGCGACGTCAGCCGGTCGTTCTTGACATTCGACCTTTGTGCCGGCGACCTTTAGAAACTCTTTTTTTTTTTCCTACTGAGTAAACGAAAGCTTCACTGTTCCCGAAATAAGGACAAAAGTTTCCTCTGTGTTTCCGCGTAAAGGTTCTTGTCCTCTTTGCTTTGCCTCCCCCTTTAACCTTTCGCGTATGTAGTGCAATATTTATAGCTTGCGCTTATATGTTAGGCGCGGTATAACAGCTCTGACGTGCGTGTCTTCACTTCCTTTCAAATTGAAGGATGATGCGCGGGTTTGTGTGTGGGTGGGTAGATACGTAGGTTGTAACACCATAAAACGCAATTGAATTTGTTTTTTTTCTTTTTTTTCTTTTTAGCACGCTTCGATTGGTGTGGACAGACCGGAAGTTTATTGATGCCTTTCGTGCACCATTAGCATCAGAGCGAGCAGTAAATTGTCGTAAAGTCTTTTGAATACAGATAGCCTGCTCTCTGTTTCTAGTACGGGAGGTACTGTGTTCGACTCCTGTTGTGGTGGTGAATGTGGCACTTTTTTTTCTATTGAGGCGACGGGTACCCCAACTAGTGGTTCGAGGATATAAAAGGAACTCATTTGTTAAACAAACAAGGATGAAGCGAAAGGGGGGTCGAAGGCGATAGAGGAAAAAGAGGCCACCATCTGGAAAAAAAGTTTGCCAAGCTTACAATAAGATGCGCAAGCCTTCAGAGAGCGAAAGTGGATGATTGTGAAGACTAATCTGGTTGTTTATAAAAAAAATTGCCCGCAGCTTCCCTCGGGGGAACACTGAGGAGGATGCGGAGCATATAATTGGTTAACGGGGTGTTAAAGTGCGACTTACTTGGGTCGATGGCTAAATTGGTTAACGTGGTTGTAGGAGGGGGTGTTAAATGAGTGAACACGTACACACGTATGCGAAAGGACGGCGCTGGTCGAAGGGACGTCGATCATTGTGTTTGTGGATTCGTCGGAATTCATTTCACCGCGACCTTGGACGTCGACGCGCCGTACAAACCAACCGACGAGCGGCAACTGAGCGAGCGAGCGCCGACCTTGAGTATATATACAGCACGACGGCGCATGCACTGTCAGCTGTTGAATGTTCTCGAAAAAGAAGCGCGCGCGCGGCACAGATGGCGACGGCGCATGCGCTGTCAGCTGTCGAATGTTCTCGAAGGAGAAGAGCGCGCGGCACAGATGGTGGGCGACGGCGCGACGGCGCATGCGCGCGCGTCAGCTGTCGAATGTTCGAGAAGCGGTGCGGACGGCGCAGACGGCGCACTACAAGGCGCGAGTATAAGATGCTTCTGCATCTAAAAAGTATTGAGGGACCATGATACATACATACATACATACATACATACATACATACATACATACATACATACATACATACATACATACATACATACATACATACATACATACATACATACATACATACATACATACATACATACATACATACATACATACATACATACATACATACATACATACATACATACAAAGGATAGACAGACCCACGCCATAAGGAGCTTCGCCCCTAAAAAAATCACAGCATATCCACGGAGTGAATGATCATGAGTGGGGGCGAAGCGTCCGTCAGTCCTTCCGCTCTTCCGTCCATCCGTGCGTCCGTCCATGCGTCCGTCCGTGCGTCCGTCCATGCGTCTGTCCGAGGGTTCGGCCATGAGTCCGTGCTTCTGTCTGTCCATCTATCCGGCCGTCCGTGCGGCCATCTATCCATCCGTCCATCCGTCCGTTCATCTAGTGAACGCTCCAAGTACCGCCATCTCGCATCTCTCGATTACGCGTAACGCGTGACGTACGAGGTTAAACTAAGAGGAGCTTCGCCCCTAAAACAACGCATGAATACCCGCCACAAACGGTCTTTGCGTATTCTTCGTTCGTGTCTCGTTTTCTCGCGCTGTTTTTAACCACCTGCTTCTACGTCGTTAACAGGCTTTAGTCAGCCTTCAAGTGATGCTATACGTAAGCCTGCGCATGGGAGAGGGAAGAAAAGTCTGCCCCTAATGCCCTACATTGCCTTAATATGTAACAGAAACGGGCGGCGCTGCGACAAACCTGCAACCTCCGTAGCTATCAGCCTGATCAAGCGAATTACAAACAAGCACACAGGAATAAAAGACAGCGTTATGCACCTCATAAACTCGTTTGCAATCAGTCACGTCACCTATACGGCTGCCTTCCACAACTGGACTGCCACAGAAAGGGAAAAACTCAACACCCTTATACGCAAGACCTACAAAATCGCCCTTGGCCTACCGGAGTCCACGAGCACCACTCGTCTGCTACAACTGCGGGTATACACCACTTTTGAAGTAATTGTGCACGCGAAAAGAGTCTCGCAACTCGAACGTATGTCCCTGACAGCCGCGGGTCGGTACATCCTGCAGAAACTCGGCCTGAATTATCACGTCGAACGAAGTCAGAAAGAGGACATTCAACACGACATCAGCGACACGCTGGTATAGTTGCCCCTATTCCTAGAAATATGCACCCCGAACATAACGAAGGCCGACGCCAGGCTCGTGCTGAGGCGCTGCTGCGCTCCTTCTGTGGGGAGAGGAATGCACGCCGCTGGACTTGGCAGAATACACGCACAAACATCGGTTCACGGCGGTTGTCGTAGATGTTAACTCCCGGCTCATGCGGTTATAAAAGGGAAAAGAAGAGAAAAGTGAGCGCCCCGTAGCTGTCTGCATCTGGTGCGACACCTCAACAGTAGCTCACAAGGGATGGGGGTAAGGAGGGATTAAAAGCATAGGATTAAAGGTATATGTAGGGAGAGAGAGATGCGCAGGGACAGCGAGCGACGACGGAAGTAAAGAGGAAAGATGAAACACGGTCGCAGGAGTCCGAGGACGGGGCACCACTGGCAAGAACTCTTGTCGGCAACAGGAGATGGCGTAGGGCTAATCCAGTCGGCCAGAGCTATACGCTGTCGTCGTCGACGGCGACCGGCGTCAGGAGATGGCGTAGGACCAACCCATTCGGCCAGAGCTGCACTGTCATTGGAGATCGCGAGGGCACAACCGGTTGGCACGGAATCCAGCGAGCCACACGTGTAGTGTCGGTACCAAGTATCCAGACACAGCGGAAGAGGTTGCGCTTGCGCTTACCGACCCCATCTGCGAGGCAGTTCTTAGTGACTCGCAATCCGCAGTTCGTAACTACGCGCACGGACGCATTTCTCCCGAAGCTCTACAGATTCTGAGGAAGGCTGGTCGACAGCAATTGGATAGCACCGTGGTTCCGTGGTTCTCAGAACATCTTACCACCCCCACCAACAAAGGCCCCCCCCTAATTCGAACAAGGTGGCACACCACTATGCGCGAGAAATGACCCGCCGCGCAGAGTCTGAGACCACCTCGTCGAGTTCGGACCTCCTGGTTCAAAATGTCGGAGAACGCTTAGTGAGGTATAACGGCATTTCTAAGCACTACCAGTTCGGCAGGCGGATATGGTCCCCACCTCGCCCTAAACTGAAACGGTGTCAGGCAGTCGTCTGGCGACAGCTGAAGACAGACACCTTACTTAGTCCGGTGCGACTGCGGCACATTTTGCCTGCGTGCTACGTGCAAATTATGTCAGACAACTCAAGCGACACTCTCACGCATGTTGGGGGAGTGTCATAGCAGCTGAAATGGCAGTAGCTCCGGATGCTCTTGCGTCGAAGTGAGCAGCCGCTCTGCGGAGCTCCAACTTCAAGACACAATAGTGGGCAGTTCAGTGGGCCTTAGAGGCGGCGACTAAGCAAGGCCTTGAAGTCCCCTCATGGGAGACCTGAGCCCGGATTGCAAACATCGCCGGACTTTAAATAAAGTTGTTTCTACCTATGAATGCAAGTGAACAATTATGAACTACGTAGGATAGACGTAAAGGCGATTACTTTGTTTTTAACAGAATAGAGCGATTTCGACTCAAAGAGAAACCAAAAAGAAATGCAAAAAGAGCGATTAGGTCGTTTCACAATCGTGTTTTTTGTTGGCCTAACTGTTGCCCACTTCCATTTTAGCGCGTCATGTGTAGTGGAACTTGACCGATTTCTGTGGCGCATGTGATGGTGATGGTTTACGAGATCGACTGACAAGAAACAATTTTGCTTAGCATCTACACAGTTATAAATGTGAACGCAGAATTCCGACTGCTAGTTCAGTGTTCCTCTCCAACCATTCGAAAAACCGGCGTGTGCCAGACTGCACAGGGTACTGAATCCATGCCGAATAAAATAGCTGCCGTTTTGTTAACCATACCAGTATATTATTTTGAATAAGACGTGAATAATGTGGACTAGTGCTGGCTAAAATTATTACTAAAGTCGACTTTAGTTGGAATAACGCTGTTGACTGCGACCATGTTAACGAAATTCCATGAACGCTTGCGCATCATGATCTGACACCACCTCAGCTGGAATAGTTGCCGTTTCAATTTCATTATAATTATTTCGTTCCGTTATTCGTCGATCATTATCGCTGGTTCATCACGTCACACGTGCTTCATGCCTTGTCGGTGAGTTCGTTAACCGTGGGTCGTTGCCTATATGCATGTCCGAGCCTATGCGCGGATGCGCGGTGGACAGACGCGCCTCGCAGTCACGCTTTCGCAGTATCGACGACGACGAGTTGACGTCGACAAGCGACAACAATGGGGACAGCCACGAGAAAGGATGAAGCAAGCAAGCAAGCAAACAAACAAAAGAAATGCGTCACGGACAATAGGTGAACACGAACAACAAGAATTGCATAGCTGCGCCGATGCTGCGACCGATCGACCTCGTCGCGAAGGGGTGGAGAGTGGGTGGGTGGAGTGATAGCCTTCTGCGACAACACCCCCCCCCCCCCTCCCTTCTTCACCGTCGCGTTCTTGAGCTGCTCGTTTATTTGTCTTGGCGCATGCGACCGACTCTCACAAGCGCGTCACTGAGCGGGCGAGGCGACGGCCTTCCGTCGCATATGCGTCGCCGTATGGGCCAAGACTGTCGAGCCCCCGACGATAGCGGTATGCCGCGACACATACCGCCGCATCTGAGTCACACCCGCGAGTAGCATATTTCGATTCTCGGTGTTCCGACCGAGCGTGCACGCCCCTATCGAGGAATCACTTATTAAAACGCCCGATAGTTATGAACTATATATAGCTAATGAAGATCTGGGCCGGAAGAAAAGTTTTTTTGCTTTGAGACGCGGGCACACGTGAATAATGGCCGTTTGTGTGGCCGATTCGCCTCCGCATATATCTGTGTCAGCATGGCTAACGTTCTTGAGAGCGATTTCATTCGCCACTTCTTGGGGGCTTTCGTTCTGTAACTATACAGAAAGGTGGATTCATCAAGGACTTTGTTACTTTTTTGAACACAGCCTAATGAAGGGAACAGACACTGAAGCGAGGACATGCACAAGGAACATAATTTGAACTTGCAGCGTACTAATTATAAAAAAAAGCAGAAAGGAAAAGTTGTTCTCGTCCACCTCAATTACTTCGTATTTACGTCATAAACTACACTCAAAATGTGCAAATACTGCCTCCCATGCTTTTATTCGCTTTATTGCCTAGGTGTTCCCTTCATTAGGTTGTGTACGTTCTGGATTGTCTTGCAATGAATAATTCAAAACGACGTCAACTACCTCATATGCTCGTGTGTTGGCAGCGCTGTCGGTTAAAAGAAGGTTAACGTCTCGTGTAGATAGGTGCTGGCCATTACTGGCCGATTCTGCCTTATTTAAACTACCTATTGGCAAAAGTCATCTAATGTTGCTAAAAAGTGTTTGTAAACGCTGTCTTGTGTTGGGTATCCGCTACTATGACAGCTACAGCACCTTCATTCAATCTTAAATCAGTGTTTGAAATGTATAGTCTTTTATGACATTGCCAGCGCCCCTTGTGCGAATAGCATTGAGAAACACTTTTTCGCGGGGTGACGAAACGCATGACTTGACGTGTACTTAGATCCAGGCGCATGTTAAAAGCCGAAATCAACCTGCAGTCCCTCTATTACGGTATATCCCATAAAGCACTGTTTCCGCCGCAGTGGTGCAGCGGTTACCCCTGAAGGTCGCAGGTGCGATTGCAGCCGTGATGGTCACATTTCGATGGAGGCGAAATGCGACAGGCCTACATGTGGTGTCCGATGTCAGCGCACGTTAAAGAACGCCAGATGGTCGAAATTTCCGGAGCGCCCCATACATGGCACGCCTCATAATCATCGTTCTCATACGTAATATTCCGGTTATTATTATTATTATTATTATTATTATTATTATTATTATTATTATTATTATTATTATTATTATTATTATTATTATTATTATTATTATTATTATTATCATTATTATTATTATTATTAACGACTGCAGTGCAGAATAATAGTATTGCTATCATAAGAATACTAAGAAAATACTAAGGAACAGAACAGCAAGAAAGCTAGAGCATGTAAGTTACATCCTCTAGTTTTCTTACTGTTCAGTTTTAGCAGTCATATTTTATCAAATAGTTCTTGCTTATTCTCTTTACTCATACTCGTACTAATGATACGCTCACAAAAAGAAATAAGCGCCCAGTCGTACCAACCGTTGCTGCCTGTGGTTTAAATGTTTTTTTTTCCCGCATATGCTGCAATTTCCGCGAGTGGCGCTATAGTTAACACGCTAGGCGCTAATTTTAAATAGCCGTACACTGCGAGGAGGTTTGTTCTAATCCAACCTCCTTCGCACATTCAAAAAAAAGGGGGCGAGAGTGTGGCGCCGTGATAGTGCAGTTTCATGCAAGTCCTTTTGTGAGCACGTACTTCCAGCAGCTCTTTAAAGTATTAAATTTCATTATAGAAATGAGGAAGGCAAAACCACAGCGCCATATTGCCTTACGAAAAAAATTAAAAATAGAGCGTTAGTGTGAGCCGTTTCGAGCTTAAAAAGGCGGACTTAATTAACGCACCAAGCGCAAGCCATAGAGCAAAGAGGTCGGCAGCATAACTGCCATCATCGCTCCGCATTTAGCCTCGCCGTTTATTGTTACGGTTCCGATAAGGCTCGCCGAGTTACGGCTCGCGTGACCTCCAAAAACAGTTGCTCTCCCCGAAAAAGAAAAAAAAAGAACACACACACAAGAGAGAGAGAGCCTTAAGAGATAAGGGTCTGGATGTTGTTCCATGGCCTGTCCTCGGCTCGCAATTTATTGCCGCCAAAGAGAACTTACTTCTCAGCCATTACGCAGTGGCGTGTTTTGTTCAACGATATATACGGTATGCTAGACTTGATTAAAGCAAACAAAAAAAAGGGGGGGGGGGCTCCTTATTGAGTGCATATCCTTGACCAAATAGGGGCCTCAGCGCCGTCTTCGCTTGTTATCTGAAAAAGCGCGGAATCTCCGAACTCGAAACCACGCATAGCAAACGCAGGATTACAACCTCGCGTTGCAACCACGGCATATTCTGCTGGCTCCTTTTTCGCAGGGCGTCGCAAAGAGGGCGATATCTGCTGAGGGAAACTTTGCAACCTTTCTTGGATGTACTCATATAGGTGTATATATCTACTGCGTGTAAGTTTCTTCCTGTTCTAAATTCATCTAAGAAAACATGGTGGTTTATCACATTTAATTGTGTAATTAATCCCATGTTCTTGTGTTACAACGTTATCTCGCATCAGTTACTTTTCATTTTCTTCTTTTTAATCTCGTGATTAAGTGTCTTATCGTTCATCCGACAGAAATATTATTTTGTAATTTTCGCCGTGAGTAAGGTGCATCATTACTGAATCAGTGAATGGATAAGTGAAACGTTTATTCTATATAGAAGGGGACGGCTCTCGGCCACTGCGTGGGGTTGGGTTGAAAAGGAGTGCGGGATGGGGGGACTGACTGCTGGGAGAACGCCGTGCGTATTAAACTTATTTGTAGGTTTAATAATGACTGGTATGTGGGGTTTAACGTCCTAAAACCACGATATAATTATAAAAGACGCCGTAGTGAAGGGCTCCGGAACTTTTCGGCCACCTGGGGTTCTTTAACGTGCACCCAAGTCTGAGCACCCGGGCCTACAGCATTTTCGCCTCCATCGAAAATGCAGCCGCCGTAGCCGGGATTCGATCCCGCGACCTGTGGGTCAGCAGCCGATTACCTTAGCCACTAGAGCACAATGGTGGGGCCAAACTTATTTGTTGGACCTCCCTTGATGAGTATTAGTCGCCAGCGAGGTGCGACATCCAGCGACTATATACTATACACGGTGACATAAAAACTTCGGGAAAATTTAACATACCGCCGAATCACAAGTTACCAGTTTATAATGGTGTAGAGGAGGAGTCAACCGTCAAATCGTGACAGTAATAAATAAACAGAGAAAAGCATGTACAAACATGTCCACTGTTAAATGTAACGCTTGCTTGCGGGGAATGTCCATGAAAAAAAAATAATAGACAAGATCATAGTGGCTTAAATTTGCGTAAGACTACGGGTAGATTGCATTTCTGACTCCGTTTGACAGACTATCGTGCCACACAGGAAAAAATCTTTCCACATTCATTTGCAAGCCCTCATAGTGCCAGTAATCGGAAAGGCGGTCATTCGAGTGTTGCATTTAACAGTGGACCGCATTTAAGGCACGCACGGGTATGCGACGCTTCTCGTCTTTAATTAATGTTCTCTAGTCCGCTTCATTGGTTCGCTAACGAGATCAGATGCCGCCACGCGATACAGCGTATAGGTGGCGCACTCCTCGAGGCTCGGGCGCCTTTTCCTGGTCCGGTCATGCAGAAACAATGGTATCAGGTGAGCCCATCACTCGAGTGCGAACCGGAACCAGTATACCCAGCAGCATGGCGCCGCTACCGCGTGTGCATACGGGCGGCATATCATTACATAAACGCGAGCATGACCGGACTGACCGGCCTAACCGGACAACCGATCGTTCATTTCGTAACCCCACGCCACCCACCTCGTTCTACCTTGTATTTTCTTTGGGCGAAACTCTGTCTACGAACGAACAAAACTCGCAAAAAAATCACGCATTGTTCGCTTACAGGGCTGCTCGAAACTGGCGTACACAGCATGTAGACTTCCATTATCCTTCTCTCTCAATGACTGTCAAGTTATCGCAATATATCTCCTTCTATGGATGAATGAATATTATTACGTCCTGCGGAACGCACTTTAGCACGTTGCGGGCCCCTCCCACGTCAAGACAGAGAGACCAAGTCTCTCTGATGAATCACGGGCCACGCCAATTTTTTTGTTAATGTGTAGAGCAGTGAATTGGACATAAGTCTGTTTGCCCCCCGTACATTTATCTGCAGACAAGAAGGTCGCGGGATCGAATGCCGGCCATGGAGGCTGCATTTGCAAGACGTTCGAGAGCTCGCGAGTGTGCGTTAAAGAACCCAAAGAGATCGAAAGTTCCAGAACCCTTAATTATGCAATTTGTTATTATTATTATTATTATTATTAGTAGTAGTAGTAGTAGTAGTAGTAGTAGTAATAGTAGTAATAATAGTAGTAGTAGTAGTAGTAGTAGTAGTAGTAGTAGTAGTAGTAGTAGTAGTAGTAGTAGTAGTAGTAGTAGTAGTATATCCTCACCGTCTCCTTCACTTGGTATTTCTGTTGCTCTCTCTTTCTTTCTCATTCTCGTATGTGAGCATGCGCGTGTCTTTGTAGCCAGGGCGCAGCGGTGAACAATATTTATAAACTGCTCCTGATGTTAAAACAGCATTCCAGTAGTACAAAGTTAATTATTGATCCTCTTCGTGGGTTCGTTCACACCTCGTCCGAAATCTCGATCTTATTTCCGATACGCAATTCATAGGAAGGAAGGAAAGGTCACGAGAAAAAAAAAAGAGCTCGCGGAAAGAGCAGACCCTCGCAACCGCCTAACCGTGTGCATCTATCATCCGGACGCATCGGTAATTGTGGCTTTCGTGCTACGTTGCCTAAACTGCGACAACATGCAGTGTTAGAATTGCTTTGCCTTTTCGAAGATTGCACCAGGCGGCTTTTTCCGCGTTCGATTATCGGCTGTCTTTTTTTTTCTGCGGGTCAAACCATGCACGCATCTGCAGCGCCCCCTTGCATCCTCCTCCCGAAGCGTTCATGCGCCGCTCCCCGCTCCTGTCTGGCAAGCAAGCGAAATAAAAATGTTAAATGCACGAGTAAAACAACGAAGAAGACGGTGTGGATGAAACAAGGAACACTGTCTGCCACAGGTGGTCGGACGAGCCTGTTTTCCCTACCACTCGGGCATGAGCACCACAGCAGTCATATCACAGGTAAGGTACCGCAGATAAGATTATCTATCTATCTATCTATCTGTCTATCTATATATCTATCTATCTATCTATCTATCTATCTATCTATCTATCTATCTATCTATCTATCTATCTATCTATTTATATACTTCTAGATGATGCAACTCAGGATAGAGCTTTCTCTAGATTAATCATGACTTATCAGTGTTATCACATCATAACCTGTCGTTTGGTTCGCCATGCACTCGCGTCGTGACAACTTTTGTACACACCAAGCTAATCATCACACGATGAAGAGAGCAGGAAGACGTTGGCGTTAGATAGATAGATAGATAGATAGATAGATAGATAGATAGATAGATAGATAGATAGATAGATAGATAGAGAGATAGATAGATAGATAGATAGATAGATAGATAGATAGATAGATAGATAGATAGATAGATAGATAGATAGATAGATAGATAGATAGATAGATAGATAGATAGATAGATAGATAGATAGATAGATAGATAGATAGATAGATAGATGCAAATTTATGGACAAAGAGAGAAGTGGTCGTCCAAGCCACCTCGAGGGCACCCATTGAGCAGCGCACACCCCCTAACACTGCAGAGCACGTTGCATCGACTCCGCGAAAATGGCGAAGCGTCCTCGTCAGTGCGCCAGTTCTGCGCGGGCTCTGCGATGCCGCGGCGTGCACGGGGGATCAAGCGTTTCGCCGGCCGCCCCGTAATTTCGAGGTGCACGCGCGGCATTTACGAGTCGGTCGGTGGCGCCTTCGGTCGTGCCGCCTCCTCGTCTCCCCCGTTGCTCCCCCATCAACGTCTGCTCGGCGGACGATCAGGCTGATGCGCGCGCATGCAAGCCCATTCGAGCGGCCCCGCTATAACGTCCCGCGGCCCGAAACCGTTTAGGACAGCCGTGCGAGCTAGCTTCTGCGCGTTGGCAAACCCCCGCTGCGCGCGCGCCAAGAACAAACGCATCCGCAATGAGGAGGGGCTCTTCGTCTTCCAGAGGGCAGCGAAGATCGACAAGTCTCTACTTCTTCGTGGAGCCGCCCGGACCCTTCGCGAACCCGGAAGACGCGCCGCGGAGGTACACGCCAGAAAAAAAACAAAACACCATACACAAAACTTGAATGGATGAAGCGCACAAAAAAAAAAGAGATCGCGGTTAGGGGAGGGAGGGGGTGCAATTGAAATAAAAAGATTAAGCGTTCCCTCGTCTTCGCGTCATGCCGTGCCCTGTTTCACCCCTGCCGATCTCGAACACGAACCGTTATGTTACTTCTCTCGTTTTTCTTCCGTATCTCTTTTTTTCTCAGTGGCTTACCGTGCCGATGTTCTCGCCCTCTTTCCCTCTCCTGAAGGGTCGTGTTCATCCCCCCTCCTCCCGCTGTGCCGTTTTATGCTCGTCGAGTAGTAGTGCAGCCGCCGCCTGTAGCATGTGTGCTCGAGCACGACCCTCATGTATGAATGCGCATATACGGCGGCGGTAGAGTAGTGGGCCGCGATAAATAACAACCCGCGACGGGCCGTCCGAAAGATCCCGAGCTGTCATCAATCCTCGGGCGGTTCGCTGCCGCACCGCGGGGCTTCAGAGTGCGTCTCCTTTCTTTTGTATACATTTTTACTTGTTTCAACTTGTTTCGAAGTCCAACTCGGGTAACGGATAACGGTGCGAAGTGAAAGAGTGAGAAACAGCAATGCCTAGAGAGGGAGAGGGGGAGAGGCTGGGCTCTGCCGAAGCTGTAGGAAGAGGAGGAGGAAAATAGGTAAGTGGCAGGAATATAGGAAAAGATCAACGCACCCTGCGTACGACGCTTCCGAACGGTGTCGAATGCGGTTACTTCGCATCCGCGCGTCAGGGCGGGTGGTTGTAAAGGCTTAAATGAAGATACAAAGATAAAGGATAGAAATGAAACGGGAAGTCCAAAGCATAACCTGTAACAGTCGTTAGCCGCCTGCTACCGTTGCCGCGATGTAAGCTTCTGTTACGCTTCTCGCAAGACGGTCATGTGTATGCCCTTCGTAGAGGGCAAGCTTCTTTGACGTTACAGACCGGTGCCTCCTATCTGCCTCTTACTGGTGGCACTGAAGATTAGACCCCGCTTTTGTTACGTCAGGACACGGCACATGTCGGGTGAATAAAGGGTGCATCGGGCGTCCTGTGGAATCCCCGAATGGTTACTAATGGCATCTTAGCATTCTGAAGGTCATACAATGAACCTTTCACGTCGTGTGCACTGGTGGTACGTGGGTGTACCGCACTGGTGTGGCGTCCGAAATACCTTTGCAAGTCTTGAAGGGATGTAAAAGGTCATATCAACGGGCTTGAGAGTGAGGTAACGTTAGCAGGGTTTCGAGCAGTATTTATATTCAAGTGTTGTTTTTTGATATAACCGTCATCATCAACACATTGTTCAGGGAATGAAAACGCAGCTGGAACCAAACGTCCCTGAAGTTATGTATTGAGGTAATTGAGAGAGTAGTCTAAAAAGACTATCTATCTATCTATCTATCTATCTATCTATCTATCTATCTATCTATCTATCTATCTATCTATCTATCTATCTATCTATCTATCTATCTATCTGTCTGTCTGTCTGTCTGTCTGTCTGTCTGTCTGTCTGTCTGTCTGTCTGTCTGTCTGTCCGTCTGTCCGTCTGTCCGTCTGTCCGTCTGTCTGTCTGTCTGTCTGTCTGTCTGTCTGTCTGTCTGTCTGTCTGTCTGTCCGCCCGTCCGCCCGCCTGCCGTTTTTTTTACTTCCATTGGGGCAGCGGCGCCGTCGTAAGTTCATGAACTCAAACATGGGCTGCTGCCGCGGTGGCAGCCGCGCTGCACAGGCTATAAATACCGAAGCAGGCCCGCTCCATTGTCGTTCTTGGGAGAAGAGCAAAGCCGCTCGGCACAACGGTTTCCTTGAAAGCGCGGCGTACAGGAAATCGATGCATCCAGGTTTAGGGACAGAGAGAAATGGATTGGCGGCACTGAAGAAAATGGGCTTTGATGGGCTGCCGAGGACGATACTGCAGGGCCTGACTGACTGGGCGAATAAGAGACAGGGGAAAAGGGGCGGCATGACATGTATACATCACAATGCAGGAGGCACGAAGAATGTTCGAAGCGTTTTCAACAGCGCGATATGACGTGATCCGAAGGGTTGGCTGCTTTCATTGTGAATGTGAAAAAGTTGGTACTTTTATGTGTGTGTGTCTCTCTTGAAAAATAAATGAAAGAGCCGACGGATGGACCGACCGATAAATATACGTGGAAGACTCAATGAAAATAGGTGATATGCATGAATGTACAGGCGCGCTCTACATGACATGTAACAAGGGAGCGCGTGGCCTCAAGAGTTCAAAGGTTGCTCATGGCTTCAAGTGGTTTTTTTTTAGACAACTAAATATTTTTTTCAGCTTATGATCATACCTAAGAGAAAGAAACGCGTTTAATAATGGAAATAAGGGCCAGTGAACGCCATGCGCAATTTTTGAAGCTGTGAGGCCACGTGCTCCCGAGTCGGAAGTCATATTGAGCGCGCCTGTATACATCCATGCGCGCACACATACATGCATACAGTCGCACACAATGTGAGTTGCAACGCGTTGTACGCGCTCAAAGTGGTGCCAACACCGCAAAGCGGCAGCTTCAAAATGATAATTAGGAAAGTAGACACTTCGGGCTATTGGTGTTCTCTAAACGAATTTAATGTTTACCGGTGCAACAATTCAGGCTTGGGGCCCCTCTAACAACTGGTGCAGTGCGCGCGCGGAGTGAGACTGCGCATACATACACACATGTACACATACATACATACATGCACACATACATACATACATACATACATACATACATACATACATACATACATACATACATACATACATACATACATACATACATACATACATACATACATACATACATACATACATACATACATACATACATACATACAGGTTTTGCAGATGTTTTGCTATAACGTTTCGCCAGGTGGGCCTGCCTATGAGTCGCATGCCAAAACATTAGTAACACGCAATGCGGGTGCCTCCCGTGCTATATAACATCCCTTTTTAATAAGCATCGATGAATTTTCAAAAGAACGGCCTTACTGAAAAAAAATTATAAGTATACGGCACGCTGAGCATTATATTGCTGGGCCTCGCGGTTGAAAAGCTTGGGCGTGCTAAAATTAGTTCCTCATTATCAGCACTCAAAGTTGAATGCGTTCTTTATTCGAGTGCCACGCGACGGTAATCTAAGCGCAATTCCCCACAGACGCGTGGGCTGCCTACGGGGATTTCGCGAATGCCACCGTCCCTCCCAGACCTCGATGCACCGATTTGCGTGCATCGTGCGCGGTCACAACGCTCGCATTCAGATTGCCTACTCCCCGGTTCCCTACCGCTGCACGCAATTTGTCCGTGGAAATATATAAGCGCGATGCACGCCAGCCTCGATATTGCGTCGTGAGACGGCAGCTAAGGTGCCTGCGCGCTCAACGTTTATTTTTTTTTTTTCGCTTATGCCATGTACCGTATGTCCCGGACTATAGTGAATATAAACACGCATACCAACTCTGTTTAATATATATATATATATATATATATATATATATATATATATATATATATATATATATATATATATATATATATATATAACTTGACGGTATTTTTAACTATAGCTTCAACTCGAGGCCGGCCTTCGTCAGCGAGAACTGAGGAAGGTTTGACCATGCAGTGGTGCAGACCGCGGTTTCTTGAAATGGGTTCCACGGAACCTGGGGCTTCTGCAGGCTTATCCTCATATAGTTCGGCCAGCCACTGATTAAATTTTCCTCGTTCCGCACTCGTCAAGCAACCTACCCGAGGAGGGATCGATCTAAGGAAGCTGCTCTAAGCCCACCACGTCCGTTAGTTAGAGCATGGAAGGTGATCTCAGTTGCACGCCAGTGAATAAATTTTTCATACGGCCATGCTTTTGAATTTATTGCACGTGAATGCAACTTGAACCAAACGAAAAATGCTTGTATTAAAGTTTGAGGAGGGGTGGGTGGGGAGCTCCTTGGCACTTGATGAAGATTATATATGACATGCGCTAGCCATATAGGGCCGTGTTTTGACAGTGATACAAAAAAAAAAGTGTCCCGAAATAAATTTCACATTTTTTCCGCCATGGCTTTCCACCATGGCGGAATATATCTGCAATTCAGCGCGGCCGAAGTTTTCGGATAGACTCTGGCGGCCTCGTCTCCCTGGGTGTTGAGTGAAGCTTTCTCTCGCTCCAGTCTCCCTCTCCTTGTAAGGAAATGACCCAGGGATCGGTCTCGAAACGTTAACACTAACGATAGTTATAGCGCGAGAACAAAATGACGACACAGAGACAAGAAGGACACGAAAGACACGAGTTGGAAGTTAGCGCTCGTGTCTTTCGTGTCCTTCTTGTCTCTGTGTCGTCGTTTTGTTCTCGCGCTATAACTATCGTCATGCCATACCAACTAGCCCAAGCTGCCACACTTCTAAGTAACACCAACCATACTAGTTTAATAATTACACCCCAATAATTTCTCCAGCCTGGCCTCGAGATCTATTTGACCCTATATCGTTCGCGGACTGTAGTCTGGATGGTACGGCACCTCAACTATTGAGTTTCCTTTTTTATCATCATTCTTCCGGTATATTCTCCCGCAAACGACGCGTCGGATTCGCAAATACACGCGGAACGAGACTCGCACGGTGTCGCCATGGGATTCGGGTTGCACGGCCTCACGAGCTCGGCATCGCCGAAACGAGGAAAGAGGAAGAAGAGGTGCGTCAGAGACAGCTTCGACACGACGCGAGCATATATATGCGCCTGTGCGCGAGACAGGGCGCGCACGGGCGCGCTAATTATATCTTCGGTTTCGGTTGCCGCACCAGCTGAGCAGGAAAGCAGACAAAGGAAGGAAGCGAGCGACTCTTCGATTTCAGAAGCAAAGTATAGACGAATGCGGGCACGCTTGATGAGGACGTCGCGCGTATAGATCTGGTCTATTTCTCGCGAATGCGCCTCATGCGCATTCCCGAGAAACTCTAGGAGTGGCTTGTGAATTGGATTTCTACCTGGATCTCTGTTTATTACAAGCACGTTGGAATTGTGCTGCAGGGATGTCATAGTATGGCGACGTTTTTAATTACGTAAAACATACAACGCGTGCGCGTTTGTGTGTGTGTGTGTGTGTGTGTGAGAGAGAGAGAGAGTGAGTGAGTGAGTGAGTGAGTGAGCGAGTGATACGCTCGAGGTTAGCCCTTCAGTTGGTTGGTTGAGTATAACCAAAGAACTACTATAAGCACCGAAAAAAGCATTAAGGACCACCGCATAAATCCTTTATGCATGCTACGAGGTACGCACGATTCCTAGAACGACATATAATACTGGTTCGCTAGAATAATTGAGGCATATTCCCGCCACCCAGCAGCACTGATATTTTCTCCACTTCGGCTAGTAGGTGCTCTACTCTGGCCCTCTCGCGTAGCGCGCGGCCATGCGTCGTCTGAGTACACTATGTAAGGAAAATAACGAGAGGGTGTTTTGCGTGACAACCTTGAAGCTTAGTCATCGAAATTTTGAGGGAGAAAGATGGCCGTGTCACGTGATAGGCAAGCGCTACTGCTGGTCCACTTCGGGTGCGCCTATTGCAAGCACTGCGGGGAGGCCTAATCTACAGCCAGGATTGACCCAGGAGGAGCGGCGTCAGAGGAGGCTGGCTTGCCGAGTCTAGCAGAAACACGAGACGTCGTCCCCTTTTAGTATTTCCTTCCCGCCGTGTCGCGGTAGAAATCCAGCCAGTCAACAATGAACAAGCTCAAGAGCTGGGCTATCTATCTGTCACCGAAGCTAACATACTCCTAGAAAGAGAGAGACAGAGCTTATTTAAAGGCAGAGGATTGAGCCGACATGTGTACCTATACCACTGACTTGCTACTCTGCGTAGAGAAGGGGATTGGGGACTGAAAGAGAGAGAGAAAAATATAAGAAGTTCAAATGGAATGAAGCAAGAAGAAATATACACACTTTTTTTTTTGTCTCTTAAATCAGGACGTCTGCTGACCGAGTGGCTTATTACGTGCTTTCAAGGTGCCACTAGACTTCATCTATTTGCCTGATACTCTCTAAATATCTTAATAATAGTTTCATCGCCCACCTCTATTGCGTGAGGCAGGTTAAAAGGCCCAAGACACAGTGAATGGATAAAGTTCCTCGGGTAAGCAAATGCATGCAATGTTGATAGCAACGGCGCTACGCAAATTGAAGAACGGTGTCACTATCATCTCTTCCCTTTTAGCACTTCCAATCTTCGTCGTCACTTTCACGGTGAACGAGTTGATAATGCTCCGTCGCTGTAAAGATCTCTCCTCTCAATTGATGCTCGGTCAATCTGCCTCTTATCGTCCTCGTTGCGCGCACGTATGCTCAAGCAGGCACGTGACGAGCCGAAGAAGGCCGAGCGCCCGAGGCTATGTCCTTGATTGATTGATATGTAGGGTTTAACGTCCCAAAACCACCATTTCATTATGAGAGACGCCGTAGTGGAGGGCTCCGGAAATTTCGACCACCTGGGGTTCTTTAACGTGCACCCAAATCTGAGCACACGGGCCTACAACATTTCCGCCTCCATCGGAAATGCAGCCGCCGCAGCCGGGATTTGAACCCGCGACCTGCGGGTCAGCGGAGGCTATGTCCTTCGTGTGTGGCTACGGCAGTCACAACAGGCATGGCTGGAGAGCGGCGGCCTCATCGCGTGCTCGATGAGTAGCAGTCGTCGCCGCCCGAAAGCCAACCGGCGGTGGAGCAACCCCGGAAGCCATCCAGCAAGACCCTTTTTGCCCTCACTTTCGTTCTCCATCAACGTCACGTACGCAGATCGTAGGCGCCGCCGCACTTCCTCTCTTTGGCGCCCCGATGCTCGTGGACGCGTATATAGTTATACTATACGTCACACTGCAGCTTATACGACGAGTCGTAACCATGCGTTGCCACGAGGGGAGTATGATATAGATAACTTATTATGTCGGTTCTACACACCCGACTTGTCGACGATTGGTGTAGCCAATGCTAAAGTAAGTGGTTAATAAACAGATTACATACGTGCTGTCCTTGGTTTTCTTTCATTAAGTTTTCTTCTGTCTCATTTTGTCCGCTCATTTAAACTGACTCCTTTCCCCCTTTTTCTAGATCCATTCTGCTCCTCCCTTTTTTTCCTAATTTTTAGTCTCTCTCCCTCTTACTCTCTCCATCTTGTTCGTCGTTTATTTTTTGCGGACTGACTACTTCTTTACGTACCTTAGAAGTTGCGTACTTCCCTAATGCAGCACTGTCAACTATATAGTCCCCTTACTTTATTATTCATTTCTCGCACAGAGCTAATAATGAAAACTTGATATTGCTAATTAAGGGGAATCTAGGTTAGCTTAATTGAATCCGTGGTTAATTGGATACGTCCTCACTCTATTTCCCCTTACGATTGTACTTTCTTGGAACCAGAACGACACACATGAACAAAGAAGAACAAAGGAGGAAAGCGGACACGCAAACTTTTCGCCTTAACCCACCAATCTTCCATCCCAATATCGTGCTCCCGCGCTTTTTTTAACGTTTTCTGGTGTGCGAACACACCGGGTAAACGTGGCTGTGTTGTTGTTGTTTGTGGTTCATGAGGAAAAGGAAGAAGGCACCTAATTTCTGTCTGCCTACAGGCGACACGGCGCAGTGCCTAAAATTGTTCCGACACCGGGAATCGAACCCGGGCCTCCTGGGTGAAAGCCATGTATCCTGCTTCAACTGTTGCTTCCTTACTGCCACGAAGCGCAAGGTCTGCGGAGTATAATAAGCGTCTCCCCCTCCCCTCCCCCAACCATTTATCCGCCATGTCTGTGCTCATATCCTCGAAGCCTTCTTCAGCCATTCCTCTCGCTTCAAACGAAGAAAGGAAGGAAGGAAAACAGGGGGAAAAGAACGACAGGGAGGGCTTCAAACGAGGTGAAAGAAACGTCAACGAGGTTCTCTTTTTCTTCCAGCGATTGCCTTGACACGCTCTCACCCACAGCCCGACTCCCTCCCCTCTCTCATACCTCGTTCGTCATGTACCGTCTTGCTCGTGTCGCCATCGTTTCGTCGTCTAAGCAGCATCTGCCAGGCAGAGCGCGTTGCCAGATGGCAGCCTTGGCCACCTCTACTTGCACCCTTCCAAGTTTCTATTCTTTCTTGCATCTCTCTCTCTTGGCGCTTAGCGTCCCGCCGTGTTCCCGTATGCATAGACATGCGTGCCATCGTCGCGCGCCGTTCCCTCCTTCTATATAACCTTCGTGGTCCACGCGCACGCACGTGGTAACGCTTTTATATCTGTCATGTTCATACAGTGCACGGAGCGGCTGTCTTCTTCCGGCACTTCGTGTCTTCGAATGAGGCTTGGTTTAAAGAGGCGTTAACATCGATTCAGTGCGACAAGTAATTATCTCAAGACTCCCCACGAATCTTTTCAATGTTGAGAGCAAAAAAAAAAGGGGGGGGGGGAGTGGACACACGTTTATTTCTATTTGTCTTTGAGGTTTTGTCCTTGGGTGTCTGTGCCTAGAACGACAGCAAAGATGAAGCGAGGGACTTCCCTGTCATCCAGAGATATAACGGCTTAAAATCCAGTTGTAATATGAATTAGGAGCGTGCTCCGCAGTCACGAAGTCTAAAACAAGTTTAAAGTAAAAAAAATTCAATTGAAGAGAGAGAAAGAGAAATGTGAAGTGACAGGCAGGAAGGTTACCCTGAAGAAAATTTTCGGTTTGCTCCTGCACTTTTAAAGGGAAAGAAAGGTGACGAAGAAAATAAAGTGAGCAAGTATTAAAAAAAATTAAGAAAGAAAAAGAGAGAAAGAGAAAAACACACGTGCACACATGAAGCACATCAGCGTCATAGTCGTTTGGCGAGCACGCCTCGATGACCAGCCTATTAAAATGAGAGCAATTTGGCATAAGAGCCAAGACAAACGCTCCATGTGTATTCGGATAGAGTGCGTGATGATGTTCAAAAATAAAATGAAGAGGAGTCGAACCTTAATATTTTATAAGGTTTATCAACTTTCTCGTTGAGCGTGATTCCTGGGAATACTTGGAACCAACGTTGGCTTTAAAGCGGACGTGTGCGTTTTAGAATACCTAGGTGATCAAGGCCATTCGCAGTAACCGACCTGCCGAAAGAGAGAGGTTATTTATTAAAAAGCAGAGTGGTCGGTCTGAGTTCGCTCTAGTCTGCTGCTCTGCACAGGGGAAGAGGGACAGGGTATAGAAAGAAGTGATGAAGGGACAGAAACAAGTTATGCGTATGTACAATAACGGCGTAGCACAGTGGCTTAGCTAGAGTCTTGTGTATAGCCCTATACTTTTTGAGGAAACATTATCACGGACATCAAAAGAGTGCGTAGCAGCGTAAACTTTGAAAATAAATGTTCCAGAAAATGTAGTATATAAGGGAGCAGAAAAGCAAGCGCTAAACAGTTGAAGTTTAGCACCGACCTTTCTGCTCCCTCTCGCTTCTTTTCTCGAATCTTTGTCTTCCAGTTTAGCGCCATTACGTACACTTTCAATATTCTCACTATTACTACTTTTCTGGGCATTCATTGGGCGCAAGATTAGTGCAAGGAGCATCCGCTCGCAAACTAGATGGTGCAATCCGTACTAATCCCTCTTACACCTCCTTGACACTACACAAGACGATCCACAGTAGCCACGAATCTCGAGCATGCAAATTGACTCCCACGCAAAGAAAAGAGGGGCGTGGTAAATATGCAGATTGACTGATTGGCGCAAGCACGTGTGTGCATCCCCCCCCCCTCCCCCAAGAAAGCACGACGACAAAACCGCGGCGCTCTTCCTGTTGGCTCGATGGCACGCCGTTTGTTACCTTGACACGAGGGGATACGGCAGGTGTTCAGCGATATGCCGCCCCGTCTTGTCTATTTATTTCTTCCATTTTTTATTCAGCCTCGAGGCTTGTAATTGAGCCATGCCGACTGTCGTGCCTCTTCTTCTTCTTCTTCCGTATACATATGAGCGCGGCTTTTGTAACTCTCGGCAAAGGGCCCCCGGGGGCTTGTGCTATAGCACTTGCGTGGGAGCATCGAATGTAATGTGCTCGTGTCTTCCTTCATTTCATATTCGTCGCGGCTATTACTATTCACGCGCGACGAGGGACGACGGAAAAAAATAGCTGGCGTGACAGGAAACCGGCGAATGTTGAAGTTATTGCCTTGGTTTTTGTTGGCACAGCCCACTTTCCTTATTGAAAAATTGTTGTTTTCATTCTTCTTACCAGAACGGATAGCTGGGCTAGTTTGTGAGAACTAACGTTAAAGCAGATAGCGCAAAGGAAAAACGACTCAAGCGAGGAAAACGTACACGAGACGAGCTTCAAACTTGAAGTTTGAAGTTAGCGCTCGTCTGGTGTACTTGTTCCTCGCTTTTGTCGTTGTTCCTTTGCGCTATCTGCTTTAACGTGACCATTTATTCTTTTTTTTGTCTGAAGCTTGAGTTAAGCTCGGATTCACTGGTAGATAGATAGATAGATAGATAGATAGATAGATAGATAGATAGATAGATAGATAGATAGATAGATAGATAGATAGATAGATAGATAGGTAGATAGATAGATAGATAGATAGATAGATAGATAGATAGATAGATAGATAGATAGATAGATAGATAGATAGCAAACATAACGCAAAATATTCAGGAGAAAAAGGACATATATGTCTGTCACTCACACAAAACAAAGAAATGTGAATACTTATCACATGGTGCCAGCGAGTTGTTTATGCTATCTATCTTCGTCGCGGTAAATATAGCATGGCCGAAAAATTCAAGGACCGGAACGCGGTGAAAGAGATCTATCACGCTGGTTCAATGCGGATAGGTTTGATTATCTGTAGGTTTGATTATCTGTCCAGCCGTGCTCCACTTGATGGGATTTTCAAGGGAGAGATGAAATGATGCTTGATGATGCATCAGCACGGAGGGGGTTCCATTTTTTTTTTGGCCCTGTTCAATATTTCACATCCCATACCCCCCCCCCCCCTCCCATACGACGGTGCCCCGTACTACTTATGGAACTGAAGCTCTTACTATTAAGGTCCAAATTTCTCAACCAAGTCCACGGAAGTACCTTGTTGGGATAGCCGAAAACTAATCCGCTACCACACGGAGAAAAACTTTTATCGTTTCGCTGTCACACGAGATCGACAGACACATGTGTGGATCGCTGCTAATAATCGCTACACGCCATTTTTTAACAGCGTATAAACGGCACAGCTCAAGGCGTTCGCGAGCGTGTCCTGGATCACTCATTGCCTCGTGTGCAGGCAGCTCACGGGAAACCCAAATCTCCCTTTTTTTACTTTTTATTTGGCCTTGATCATGTTACCATGTGTAACATGTGCCTTACGGGACGCCCTTTAATTGGCTCGAGCTTCGGTTTCCCTCCGTTCCGCAGAATGTTCACAAATGGGCAACTGCCCCTCGACGCTGCCGTTTGACAAACTTCCTGTCTACGCAGCACAAGTAATAAAAAAGCACAAGACACTTAATACCGCTATAAAATGTTTGACGAGCCGTTAACTGCAGGATTTGGAAGATATTTCTCTAGGATTTGGACAGAACATCTCTCCATGCAATCGAAAAAAAGAAGAATAATAAGACAGATTTCGCCTTCGACTCTTCATAGCCAAGTGCGTAAAGAACACTGCGTTTTCAAACATTTATTTTAAGTTTCACTATTAGTGCGTTATCGCAGAAAAAGACGCCCTACAAAGAAAGTGTACACGATTGCATACGAACGCACCACCTGACGTATTCCCCGCGCGGATAATTAGTGTTGGCTACAATCGACTATGAATGTAGCTGATAATAATTAAGACTAATCCTGCCTCATTTTTTACCACATTTATCAGTGAATATAGTCACTGCAATTTTTTTCTTCGATGCTTTTCTCGCCAACTTGAAAGGTCGCTTGATGGATGTCAAAACACAGCTGCATTTTTCAATAAGTGATGACTATTAACGAGTACACCTGGCTCGCATGCGTTTACACAAACAAGCACACACACACACACACACACACACACACACACACACACATGCGCAAGAGTTAAACCGACCTACTGGCAGAATCCCACAGCAACTTTCCTCCAAAGAATTCATAAAGCTAAGAGAATAGAAGAAAGGAGTGAAAGTAAGGCGGAATAACGTTTGCGCCGTTTTACTCTGGGACGTTATTGTTTGGTCAGCGTGAAACTTGCCTGCAGTCCTCGGCTAGCCACCCTGTCCATCGTTAACACGCGCCGCTTTGTGGTGCACGAACAACGTGGAAGAGGTAAGTGCAAATTTGAGCAGGGTAAAAGCGATTCTCTTTTGTTTTCGTGAACACGATTATTTTTACTCATTCAGCTTTCCGACATGACACTAAGCGGCCGTGACAAGGCGTTGACTGCGCGGGCGTCGTTGTGGGGTCTTTGTTATAGCCCTTGTAAAGCGTTTAGTCTAATAGCACGCGCACTTACGCCTTATTATGCGGTAGCCAACAATTTGTACGTCGGCACAGCATCCAGCCGGGTACTTTGCATGCGTTTCCATTGTTTGGACTACAGAGTGAAATAAGAAGAAAGAAATGGAAGTCCTTCTATTTCGTTGCGAAATGCGAAGAAAACAGAGAGAGGTTCACCTATAAAGCTTAATTTCAATTAGTTTAAAGCACAAATTTTGATAAAATAAACAGACGAAAGGATAAAAGTGAATGGTTTAACTTTGCGTACTTGCGTTATTCGGCACGCAATAAGACTGCTGGCGCTGTTTTACGATGGTGGTTCCATGAACGTTATGGACGGTCGCACCGAGTGTGGCGTTCACCTCCTTGTCGCGCATGTTTGTTTCGTAGCAAAAGTGGTTTGCCCTCGTCTAAGCATTTCTGCACAAAAGTGTAAAAGGCATGGCTTGCCCAGAGCTCTAGGGACGGCTTTAAGCTCTCCCATAGCTGAGTATACCTAGTACTCTAAATAGTTACCCACTTTTTTCTAAACACACATGCACAAAAAAATATAGCTCGCAATAACAGATTGCTAGGCAGCCCAGTGACTGGATACACAGTGAGTAGCGGTAACATTTTGTCGACATGAGCTGACAGTGCTAATATGAGTTCATAAGGTAAGTAAGGTAAGTCTTTACTTGAGACCAATGCATCAAGTTAGCCCAGAGCCACTCAACCAGCAAAGCCATTGATATTGGCTCAAACAACATTAATACAGTCGATATTTACCGGAATACAGCATCGCTAGCTGACATTTGGCAATGGCTAGCCAATACCAGCCAGCACTAGCCGTGTATCTTTGATATCCAACACTAACTGATAGGCCGCTGCTTATCCATTTAGCCGGTGCTAACCATGCGGTGCCGAGAGAATGCGAGTAAATGCTTTAGTTGAAAATTTTTATCATATCCTGTAACAGAATGTGCCCGGAAACGATACAGAGTGAAGTTATTGCCTTAATGTTTTATATTTGGTGTACTATCAACATTCTCATTCGTGCATCACATATCATCGATTCCCACTGTACGTGGAATCTGCCAATTTTTTCCCGCGAAATGTGTACAACCAAAAACTTTACTTGCACACACACATTTATATGGTTTCTTTTTTTATGTGAGTACGGAACATGACTGACGGCAGAAAACATTCAATGTTTCCTTACACACTAATTACAATTAATGCCTGAAACTCACACAAACCAAGACATTGCTTCCTTTTCTTTCTCGGAATGGAATATTGAGTGCCTTGGAATTACGCTATGAAAATTCGACACATTCGTAGACAGTGCATCTTATTTCGCTCTTGAAGAGGTTGTCGTAACGACTGTCAATCGAGACACCGAAGGGCAACTCATAGCGACCTTTTCAGCGCTGTAAGCCGTTAGAATCTTCTTTCCTTCTGTGTGCCATTCATTATTGCATACTTGTCTATTCCGAGTACATTAGCGTTAGCGCTATCAGGGAAACATTTTCCTCAACGAAGAGCAAAACGGTGCTTTTATTTTCTCTCCTTTGGCAGCGCCTACTGTGCTTCAGCCGCTTAAACAGCGTTAATGTAATTCCATAAGGAGCTTGAAGCGATAAAAGTACACAAAACGCCCAGGTACATAAATAGCGCTTGAACTACGAGCATCCGAGGCCGACAACGGCGCATTCGGTCAGTCCCCATACGGCCGGCATACGATACTTGTTATGCTACTAATGGTCCCATTTCCATTCCTTTATTCGCAATACGCATAGCCTCGGGCATTAATGCGTTCGTGCGAGGAAATTTTGCTCTAATACGGGCTGATACCTCGACGAATGCATCCGCATAGGAAGCCGGCCAAGGCTTACGGGATCTCACTTGCAACCTGTAGACTACCCGTTACTATAAGTCTAACCAGGCGTTATAATATGTCCTTATTTGCCCAAGAATCCAGTGCTTTGTCATTTGCGTTGCAGTAACGTCACCCTACAGGAGAAGCCGAACTTGCAGTGTAGGTGGACGGTGTAATAGTCGCTTGAAGAAGGATTGTGTATCTTTAGCAGCTTATTACGGGACACACCTGATACGGAGTCCAGATAGAAAAAGAGCCCTCACGCGTTGAAGGCTTCCGAAAAAAGAGAGTAATATCTCTAAATGACTACCTCTCTCCACCTTCCGTGAACACAAACATAAACACACTTGCACACACACGCGCGCACACGAAATACCTCCCCTTTTATTCCCTCCGCTAATGCTTGCTTGCGCCGAACGAGGAACAGTCGTGACCCGCTTTTGTGGAGCTCATCCACGGCCCGTTTACGCGCTGCTCGAGCGCTTTATCTCAAGCGGCGATCTAAAGCGCGTCGCCGAGGAGGAACCTCTTGTAGCGCGTATGTACACACGCACTCGCAGGCACGCACGGACACCCTGTATACACGAGGGAGTGAGAGATTGGCTCGGCGAGTGCTTCAGCGATAAGCGGAGCGTGCAAACGAGATACGTCTCATAATCCCAACGTTGACGCTTTCCGTGTGCTATCTTGACTACTCCAGCGGCAACGGAAGGGGTTAAGGAAAAAAAATACAAAGGAACTGTCGAAAAGCTCGTTCACGTGCCACTATAGAGTTAAACAAACCTGGGCGAAAGCTCTGATTACAACGGTGTTGCGTTTTTACCTGCATGCCGCCGAGAGCAGAGGTATTACTTTCAAGTTTCGGATAACTAAGTACGCCAAGAACAAGGGTGATCATTATGGTCCTCGCTCAGTTATAGCACAGGACTGTATCATAGGATTGTTATTGTTGGTTTAATATCTGTGTTCTGACACACCAAAACACGATATGTATGTATGTATGTACGTATGTATGTATGTATGTATGTATGTATGTATGTATGTATGTATGTATGTATGTATGTATGTATGTATGTATGTATGTATGTATGTATGTATGTATGTATGTATGTATGTATGTATGTATGTATGTAACGTTCCATGATACTACCAGCCAGCTGGGTGGATTTCTTTGCTGCCACATTGGATTGTTAACCTCGCCGTTTCGTATCATCTACAACGAAACGAGCAGGGCTATGGTGGATGAGTGAGTATGAAAGTGGTTGGGTATGTGGAAGCATTTGACATTTCATGACCGTGAAAGTTCACATCGTGGTGTGCAAAATTACACGAACACTCGCTTAACAGTCAGAGAAAGCATCGCTTATGTGCCTAACGTAAAATAGTCTATACACATAACAGAAACGCAACATGGTGGAGTGGCACATAACATAGATCGACAGTGAGTAGAGAATGAATACTTTTTCATCATAGTTTGTTATACAATACTTACTAGAAGGGTACACCTGTACTATTGGCTATGGGAATTGCAAAGCACGGTGCTTCAGCGAGCGTGACATTGATTGGTAGTACACAAATTTGCCCAGTCTTCGTTCTTCTGGCTCCGTTTGATTTCTTGGGGCCTGAATTCACTTGGCCGTTCAGCAAAGGTTGAGCAGTTACGCTTCACCACCTTCACACTTTTAGGCTCCCCAAGCGAAATGGGCTCACCAAGTTGGACAACAATCTTTTCTCTTATTCGAAACAAAAGCAAAGCCCGACAATAAAAAAATCCACACGTGCGTTCGAAGACGCAATCACGAAGGCCGGGCAAATTTGTGTACTATAACTATCTATCACATGGTGGCTAAATGATGGCAGTGCCAGACTTAATCGGAGGAAACCTCCTATAGTAGCTGAACGATCGCAGCGCCAGACCTAACCAGAGGGAACATCATGTGCCCTCTAGTTAAGTTGGGTGCTGCGATAGTTCAGCCACCATGAATATGATGGATAGAGTTAGAGTTAGAGCATGAAGTTTTCATAAATCGGTGAAAAGGCTAGTTAATTTAAAAAAAAAAAACTCTATACTTTTCATGACTTCCTTTATAGAGCCTTTCTCTTGTCAACCATTGACAAATCAGGAGCAGTAAGAAATTCTCAACATCATCCCTGGTCACGTGCATCGCAACCCCCAACATTGTGACTGTGCTTCAACGATTGCGAATTTTTCCTTGCTCGCAGGTCTCGTCCGCAGCCATGGACCCTTTCCTGCTTTAGGACACATGCTTGCAAGCATAAGCTGCCGAATAAAACCGACGATTTTTTTTTATCTACATCCGCAAAATGTATTATCATTGTCTCACCTGTCTGACAGAAAATAAATTTTCTACGGAATGTTTACTTGAAAAATTACTTAAAATCTCCAAAGATCTTATCGAAAGATCTTTTCATATTTTATTATTATTATTATTATTATTATTATTATTATTATTATTATTATTATTATTATTATTATTATTATTGTTGTTGTTGTTTATTATTATTATTATTATTATTATTATTATTATTATTATTATTATTATTGTTGTTGTTGTTGTTGTTGTTGTTATTGTTGTTGTTGTTGTTGTTGTTGTTGTTGTTGTTGTTGTTGTTGTTGTTGTTGTTAAGGAGGTCCATAGGACAAGGAAAAATATAATGTTTAGCGGGACTTCTTACCTCAGTTAAACTTCCGGCAAACTGTTCCTTGTGATGTAACCTAATTACATCTAAATTTTGAAATATAATTAGACGTGTAACTTAATTCATTTTAAGAATAATTTTGCCATCTCTGTCTTGGAGCCATCGACATTGTACGGCGTGCCTCATAATCTTACCGTAGGTTTCTTCAGGCAGGTAAATAAAGAAAAATAAACAAAACACATTTAGTTAGTCGCAGCCCCTCTTTGTCCGGCAAATTTATATCCAATCACTGACTTTGCAGAAGCGAGAGTGCCACGCTTTTCTCTGCCGCCGCGCATGTATACGACGCTCGGAAGATTGCATGGCAGCGTCGTAAAAGTCGAGACGAGCGCGCCTTCGCGCTGCGTGCAAGACGAGCACTGCAGCATGCGTTGCATTCACGAGCTTGCCCGCACGTATACATTACACGCCCCGACGAGTGCGTTTATCTCTCTGGGTGGCTGGCGATCTCGGCGAGTGATAGCGGCCGTTTTGTACCCGCAAAACCGTCTCCACCGCTTATATACGAGACGCGAGCCAGCTACTCTTTCCGCATTGTTGCTGCCTTATTTCTTACGCTTGCTCGAGCTTTTATATGGGTAAAGGGGAACGTTCGAGGAGGGGTAGTCGAGAAATTCAGCAACGCATGTGACCTTGTGGAACGTGGTGTGAGGCGCATGAGCGATAACTTACCGTTTGTTTAAATTGATTGATTGCCTAGTCAATGAGTGAGTGCGTGTGAGAGAGAGAAAGAGAGAGAGAGGGGCAGTGAGTATGGGTGCATGAGTGCGTGCGTGTATGTGAACGAACGAACTAACGAACCTTGCTGGCAAAACCCACAAGGTTTGTTAAAGCCACGTGATGTGTGTTGTGGTCTTACGGCTTCCAACAGTTGATTGATACATGTGGTTTAACGTACTAAAACCACCATATGATTATGAGAGACGCCGTAGTGGAGGGCTCCGGAAACTTCGACCACCTGGGGTTCTTTAACGTGCACGCAAATGTGAGCACACCAGCCTAAACAGCATTTTCGCCTCCATCGAAAATGCGGCCGCGCAGCCGAGATTCGATCCCGCGACCTGTGGGTCAGCAGCCGAGTACCTTAGCCACTGGAGCACCGCGTCGGGGCTGAGTTAAATGTTCGTCGTAACTGCCTAAACATTACGCTTGGTTTAGCAGCAGTATCAGAATTCCTGGTGTAACTTGCCACGGCGCTTTCACACCTAAAACCAGAGAATCAAACGTGCATGTCTACGGTAAAGTCATCTATTTGAAACGCCGCTTCTTGAAACATATCTGAAAAGCGATGGTGCGCTGGTTGACCGGTGGTGAGTAAAGCAAAACCAGTGAAGATTTGCTCTTCGGAAACACCGGCGCACGCGGCATGCTTGGCCCCTTCCCAGGCTTCACATACACCATGTCGTACATGCCCTTTCGCGGCTTCGCCACATTCTTTTTTTTTTCCTCTTGTGTCCATCCCTGCACACCAACCTTTCTTTTTTACGGTGGTTCTTGAAGTCCGGCGTGTTCACGTACAGTGGAAAAGAACTTAAGTAAAAAAAATAAAAAAAAATGTCAAGGCAATTTGGATCCCGAACTCGACCGTCATCCAGACAGATGAAAAGCCATTACAACCCCCTGCTGCGCTCTTAAACCGAAGTTTTATTTGCTTTTAGATTCATACTTTATTCGGTCACGACGGTGTCGCTGTATACGGCGAAACACGACTCTCAACAATAAAATGGCTTTTAAACCTCATTCCACTGAAATTGCGGCGTCGACCGCAATCACGTTTCGATTTCACTCTTCGCTCTCTCCGACACAGTGGCGATCGACCGTGGCGCTCTTCATAAATGAAGAAATACGAGGGCCCGAATTGTGTCGAAAGAACATTGACCCGTGGGCCCCATGTGCGTCATTTAAGGTGGGCTGAAAAGAGTCATTGGATCGCTGCCCAAAGATCGCAACGTACGGTTTACGAATCTTTTTACAGAGCCAGCACTCCAGCCGCCGTGTAATTTCGTTTACACCGACGCGAATGACAATGAAGCGACACGAAGCCCATAGTTGCACCATGAACTCTTATATTCGAGTTGCCGTGCGGCTGCTATGTCGGGTCTTGGCAATTTAATGAGAACATATGTCCTCGCTCACAACTTTACTCGTACGGCGTTGTCTTGAATTACCCAAGTGCTACAGTACGTAGCGGGGTGATTTGTTTTTAACCCGGACGAGGCTTCTGTGTTGTGGACACATGAAGCAAAGCATAGAAGTAAAACTTTGCCTAAAGTTCTCCCTAACCTCATTGAACATTACAATTTTTCATTCTTTTTGTCTGAAGCAGCAACTTAGTTATGCGGTTTAAAAGTACTTAGGTTGATAATTAGTGTATCCATGTGTGAGGTGCGTGTGTGACACACACCTCACACCAAGTACTGCACCAGGATGGTCAATCCTTGGCTTGGTGAGGGAGTTCATTACCAGCTGTGGTCCGGTATGAAGGTGCATGTCACACCTTACGAAACTTCGTCAACACGTGGATTATTCAATTAAAAAAAAATCCTATGGCGAATTACGCGGCACCGGGATTCGAACCACGGACCTTTAGCATGTGCGGCTAATCGTTTACTCCGCGTCATTGTCTTCGCTGCAACACTCGCGTCAATGTTACTTGTATAAAGTGGGTAAGAATGATTGATTGATTTGTTGGTTGGTTGATTGGTCATTTACTGATCGAAAGGGTCAACTTGAAGTTTTAGATCCGTATGCTTACGATATTTGGTGGTCCGTGCTGCTTACGTCACAGTTGATGGCAAGATCGCGTTTTCTGGTCAATGCCTTTTCTTGAAAAAACAAAAAAAAACAAAAACGATCTGGTGGGGAAAAAGAAAAATGAGGCGTATGGGTTTGAAAGGGAGAAGTCGTAAGTGGAGAGTGACCAGACGGGCTTGATGGTGTCGCCAGAGGGCGGGGAAGCGTGAAGTCATGACAGCTAATTAAATGTCAGTTGACATACAAGCACAAGAAAAGAAGTACCAGACTGAGGAGGAGGCGGAAACAGATAGTACGAAGATAAGTTCAAAGAGCAGCGTGCCGAAACGGACACCCCTAAAAAGAATGAGAGGCGAAGAACAGACCGTTTGGTCTCTTTCACGCTCGTCATCCAAGAGGCCCTTCGAGCACGCTACGGTAGTTGTGGGGCAGAACGAGTTAAAAATACGCCGCAGCAGGCGCGAGAAAGACACGCACTCGCACTTTGGAAAAACGCCTCCCCGGCTACGCTCTCTCCCTGCGCCTCGCAAACACACGCACGACAGGCACCCACAAGGCGAAGCACCGCCGCCGGCTCACGGTATCAAAGCAAAAAGGAAGCAAAGCGAGCGGTTGCCCAAGATGAACGTCCGACCGGGCGACCGACCCCCGGCGAAAAACAATCACGCACTAAAAACCGAGCTCCCACATGTCTTCCAGCGCGTTGAGCTGCCTCATTCGCTCGCTTTTTGTGTGCCTCTACTCGAATAAAGAAAGACCCACCGCGGTGGACTTGAACAAACCCGCACCACCGATCCGGGGAAAGAACCACGCACGTACGGTTTTGCGAGGGGAGTGCAGAAGGGGGGGGGGGGATTGTGCGGCTACTGCTCTAGAAGCTGGCGGCCAGCGACGAGCAGGATCGTGCCACGACGCGACCAGCGCGCTGAAAGACAGCCTAAAGAGAATCGCGAAAAAAAATAATAAATGTGAGCAAAGGAGGCGCGGTGCTAGAACAAGAAGTCGTTGCTTGAAACGATTCCAACTCTCTCCTTGCCGACTGACGCTCGTTCGCGCAGTCAACGTTCTCCCATTTTCTTACTATTTTGCCACCCTCTCCTCCTCTTCCTCGCGCTTTTTGGTTGTCTGGAGAGAGGAGGAGAGAGCGGTGCACGCATGCGCAAGCCAGACGTGTCGGTGTTCGCCGCTTCTTCCTCGATTTCTTATTTATTCCGACGGCGTCTCGTCTCTGCTCGGCTTCATCTTTTCTTTCTTTCTCTCGCTCTCCTCCTTCCAACTCCTGACGACCGTGGCAGTGGAGCTTGTTTCGTCCACGCCAATTCGTCGTCCCCCTCCAAAAACCACCTACCCTCCTTTCCTCCCCCTTCTGTCTCGGCGCTTCTTCTACCGTTTCTCCCCTTACCGCAACACACACACATACACATATCATCTTCTGACACAGCACTTCGCTGGTCCCTTCGCGTCGATGTACTTACTACTGGCAGAGCTAGCGTAAGCGCATAGATCGCTTGGACCAGAGAGGAGCGAATGAAAGGCCTAAAAAATCTAATCACAATACCCTGATATCAGGAGTCTCCGATGTAAAGGGCATGAAAAGGACGAGATGGGTGAAGGAGGAGCGGGGGGGGGGGGGGGGGGGGACAGCGTAGCAAAGGTGAAGAAGCGAACTCAAGGCAATGAAAGGGAGTCTCTCTCCTTGCTAGGCAAAACGAGCCGGTCGCATGCGATTCCGCTTTTTTTTTTTTTTGCCACTTTGCCGAACGTCTTTTTTCTCCTTCACCCCAGTTTTCGTGTTTTTTTTTCTATTTCGGTTCCCTTCTTGCGATCGTTATCACAAGACTTCGCGTGATCGTCTTTGTATGTTGCGTGCATGCGTACGTATGTGCGAGTTAAGTGTGTTCCCTCCGCAACACTCTTTTCCACTCCATTCTACTGCGTTCCCCCATTCTTGGCTCGACTCTTTGTCTAGCGACGCATAAAAGAGGTTTTTCCGTCCCCGGAACATGTACCACAGCACTAACGCCATCACCTCTTCGCTTTTCTCGGCCCTCCCAGCTCGCGTCTTCTTCGCCCCGGTTCTACTCGGCGCCCACCCTCCCTGTCATGACAGTTTTATGTTTCCGACGAAGCTCGCCTCCATTCGGTTGCGAAAGCGATGAGAATGGTTTCACGCTCTCTTGCGGCGGTAAACGCTTTGCGCCGCGGCAAAGCTCCCGGGGGAATGTGGAGCATGGTACACACATCGCGTGAAGAGTTTGACGAGAGCCTGCTGAGGGCCGAGTAGGATTAAGGTCCTCTGCGGAGAACTCGCTTGTCAGTTCAGTTACCGTACTTCTTTGCGATGTCAGATATTAGGTCGTTCCGAGCCAACAAGTAAATGCATGGCGTGAAATGAGCCGAACCACTGGATCCCATTGCGTCGATCTTTCCTTTCTTTCTTTCTTTCTTTCTTTCTTTCTTTCTTTCTTTCTTTCTTTCTTTCTTTCTTTCTTCACTTCCATTTTTCTTCGTTTTTTTTTCTTTCATACCGTTGGGACGGTGTATTGACACACGCACGAGACAAATACACATGACGTAAGTACAAAGCAAATCATCAGCGCCACAGTTAACAAAGAGGAGGAATAAAAAAAAAGTAGGGGGATGGGGGGGGGGGGGTTGATGCGGCTGCTTTGAGAGAAAACGGCGTCCATGTCTTTTTTTTTTTTTTGCGGCTGGGTGAATCTGTTGAGTAAACCGAAAGAATCGCAAACGTGGCTGCAAAAATCACGATAACCCGTAGGAAAAGCCATATATATATGCCTTTATTTTTGCAAAGGACGTGGCATCTTTTCTCCTAAATTTCGCGCTA